>NW_027645580.1:0-36602 GCF_949357685.1 Gobio gobio | reverse complement strand
TTCTCATGCCCAAATAGGCGTCGAGTTGGTCAAATGGCCTCCATCATTGGTGTGAGTGATGTTGAAGAGCCGCATAATTTTTTCTCCGTCCCCTGTGACGTCGAGTGTCTCCTTATGTCCAAATAGACGGGAGTTATATATGTCCAAATAGACGGGAGTTATATGCCCCTCACCACATCTGCCTAAAACCTAACCTTCGTTTTTTTTATAAAATTAAACCCTTGTTAATATAGCCCTCTTGATTTGAACCCTGGCAATTTTAGCCCTCTATTTATTTTTTAATAATGATATATATCTGGTCTCGTCCAGTAGCCGTCTTTAGTGGTCAGCGGTTGGGTGGAGAGTGCATAACCATTTCCGATTCCTTCGGGGATCGGATCTTGGATCGATTTCCCCTAACACGCCAGGTCCTCCAACTCTGAGCTTCAGATGGTGATGGATGGGGCTTTGTTTATATATGGTTATTAAATTTTAAAATTAAAAACAAATGTGTTGATAGTGAAAAAACGATTTATGAAGCACCATACAGTGTTGATAGGTATTTAAAAATAAATGTATTGAGGTTGAAAAAACGATTTATGAAGCACCATACAGTGTTGAAAGGTATTTAGCAGTGGGAGGGGCACCCCGCCTCTACCATACGGAGTTGGAGAGGGAACAGAGACAGTTGTCATCCCAATTCGCCTGATGAGAACCTTTGGAAAGTTCGAAACGCGTCGCGAGAGTGTGCCTGGATGACACGGGACCGTAAAAATGAGTACAGCTGCCATCATTTGAAAGGTGGGTGATGTAGCAGAGCCTTGGAAAATTTTCTCTTCATGCCCAAATAGGCGTCGAGTTGGTCAAAATGGCCTCCATCATTGGTGTGAGTGATGTTGAAGAGCCGCATAATTTTTTCTCCGTCCCCTGTGACGTCGAGTGTCTCCTTATGTCCAAATAGACGGGAGTTATATATGTCCAAATAGACGGGAGTTATATGCCCCTCACCACATCTGCCTAAAACCTAACCTTCGTTTTTTTATAAAATTAAACCCTTGTTAATATAGCCCTCTTGATTTGAACCCTGGCAATTTTAGCCCTCTATTTTATTTTTTAATAATGATATATATCTGGTCTCGTCCAGTAGCCGTCTTTAGTGGTCAGCGGTTGGGTGGAGAGTGCATAACCATTTCCGATTCCTTCGGGGATCGGATCTTGGATCGATTTCCCCTAACACGCCAGGTCCTCCAACTCTGAGCTTCAGATGGTGATGGATGGGGCTTTGTTTATATATGGTTATTAAATTTTAAAATTAAAAACAAATGTGTTGATAGTGAAAAAACGATTTATGAAGCACCATACAGTGTTGATAGGTATTTAAAAATAAATGTATTGAGGTTGAAAAAACGATTTATGAAGCACCATACAGTGTTGAAAGGTATTTAGCAGTGGGAGGGGCACCCCGCCCTCTACCATACGGAGTTGGAGAGGGAACAGAGACAGTTGTCATCCCAATTCGCCTGATGAGAACCTTTGGAAAGTTCGAAACGCGTCGCGAGAGTGTGCCTGGATGACACGGGACCGTAAAAATGAGTACAGCTGCCATCATTTGAAAGGTGGGTGATGTAGCAGAGCCTTGGAAAATTTTCTCTTCATGCCCAAATAGGCGTCGAGTTGGTCAAAATGGCCTCCATCATTGGTGTGAGTGATGTTGAAGAGCCGCATAATTTTTTCTCCGTCCCCTGTGACGTCGAGTGTCTCCTTATGTCCAAATAGACGGGAGTTATATATGTCCAAATAGACGGGAGTTATATGCCCCTCACCACATCTGCCTAAAACCTAACCTTCGTTTTTTTTATAAAATTAAACCCTTGTTAATATAGCCCTCTTGATTGAACCCTGGCAATTTTAGCCCTCTATTTTATTTTTTAATAATGATATATATCTGGTCTCGTCCAGTAGCCGTCTTTAGTGGTCAGCGGTTGGGTGGAGAGTGCATAACCATTTCCGATTCCTTCGGGGATCGGATCTTGGATCGATTTCCCCTAACACGCCAGGTCCTCCAACTCTGAGCTTCAGATGGTGATGGATGGGGCTTTGTTTATATATGGTTATTAAATTTTAAATTAAAAACAAATGTGTTGATAGTGAAAAAACGATTTATGAAGCACCATACAGTGTTGATAGGTATTTAAAAATAAATGTATTGAGGTTGAAAAAACGATTTATGAAGCACCATACAGTGTTGAAAGGTATTTAGCAGTGGGAGGGGCACCCCGCCCTCTACCATACGGAGTTGGAGAGGGAACAGAGACAGTTGTCATCCCAATTCGCCTGATGAGAACCTTTGGAAAGTTCGAAACGCGTCGCGAGAGTGTGCCTGGATGACACGGGACCGTAAAAATGAGTACAGCTGCCATCATTTGAAAGGTGGGTGATGTAGCAGAGCCTTGGAAAATTTTCTCTTCATGCCCAAATAGGCGTCGAGTTGGTCAAAATGGCCTCCATCATTGGTGTGAGTGATGTTGAAGAGCCGCATAATTTTTTCTCCGTCCCTGTGACGTCGAGTGTCTCCTTATGTCCAAATAGACGGGAGTTATATATGTCCAAATAGACGGGAGTTATATGCCCCTCACCACATCTGCCTAAAACCTAACCTTCGTTTTTTTTATAAAATTAAACCCTTGTTAATATAGCCCTCTTGATTTGAACCTGGCAATTTTAGCCCTCTATTTTATTTTTTAATAATGATATATATCTGGTCTCGTCCAGTAGCCGTCTTTAGTGGTCAGCGGTTGGGTGGAGAGTGCATAACCATTTCCGATTCCTTCGGGGATCGGATCTTGGATCGATTTCCCCTAACACGCCAGGTCCTCCAACTCTGAGCTTCAGATGGTGATGGATGGGGCTTTGTTTATATATGGTTATTAAATTTTAAAATTAAAAACAAATGTGTTGATAGTGAAAAAACGATTTATGAAGCACCATACAGTGTTGATAGGTATTTAAAAATAAATGTATTGAGGTTGAAAAAACGATTTATGAAGCACCATACAGTGTTGAAAGGTATTTAGCAGTGGGAGGGGCACCCCGCCCTCTACCATACGGAGTTGGAGAGGGAACAGAGACAGTTGTCATCCCAATTCGCCTGATGAGAACCTTTGAAAGTTCGAAACGCGTCGCGAGAGTGTGCCTGGATGACACGGGACCGTAAAAATGAGTACAGCTGCCATCATTTGAAAGGTGGGTGATGTAGCAGAGCCTTGGAAAATTTTCTCTTCATGCCCAAATAGGCGTCGAGTTGGTCAAAATGGCCTCCATCATTGGTGTGAGTGATGTTGAAGAGCCGCATAATTTTTTCTCCGTCCCCTGTGACGTCGAGTGTCTCCTTATGTCCAAATAGACGGGAGTTATATATGTCCAAATAGACGGGAGTTATATGCCCCTCACCACATCTGCCTAAAACCTAACCTTCGTTTTTTTTATAAAATTAAACCCTTGTTAATATAGCCCTCTTGATTTGAACCCTGGCAATTTTAGCCCTCTATTTTATTTTTTAATAATGATATATATCTGGTCTCGTCCAGTAGCCGTCTTTAGTGGTCAGCGGTTGGGTGGAGAGTGCATAACCATTTCCGATTCCTTCGGGGATCGGATCTTGGATCGATTTCCCCTAACACGCCAGGTCCTCCAACTCTGAGCTTCAGATGGTGATGGATGGGGCTTTGTTTATATATGGTTATTAAATTTTAAAATTAAAAACAAATGTGTTGATAGTGAAAAAACGATTTATGAAGCACCATACAGTGTTGATAGGTATTTAAAAATAAATGTATTGAGGTTGAAAAAACGATTTATGAAGCACCATACAGTGTTGAAAGGTATTTAGCAGTGGGAGGGGCACCCCGCCCTCTACCATACGGAGTTGGAGAGGGAACAGAGACAGTTGTCATCCCAATTCGCCTGATGAGAACCTTTGGAAAGTTCGAAACGCGTCGCGAGAGTGTGCCTGGATGACACGGGACCGTAAAAATGAGTACAGCTGCCATCATTTGAAAGGTGGGTGATGTAGCAGAGCCTTGGAAAATTTTCTCTTCATGCCCAAATAGGCGTCGAGTTGGTCAAAATGGCCTCCATCATTGGTGTGAGTGATGTTGAAGAGCCGCATAATTTTTTCTCCGTCCCCTGTGACGTCGAGTGTCTCCTTATGTCCAAATAGACGGGAGTTATATATGTCCAAATAGACGGGAGTTATATGCCCCTCACCACATCTGCCTAAAACCTAACCTTCGTTTTTTTTATAAAATTAAACCCTTGTTAATATAGCCCTCTTGATTTGAACCCTGGCAATTTTAGCCCTCTATTTTATTTTTTAATAATGATATATATCTGGTCTCGTCCAGTAGCCGTCTTTAGTGGTCAGCGGTTGGGTGGAGAGTGCATAACCATTTCCGATTCCTTCGGGGATCGGATCTTGGATCGATTTCCCCTAACACGCCAGGTCCTCCAACTCTGAGCTTCAGATGGTGATGGATGGGGCTTTGTTTATATATGGTTATTAAATTTTAAAATTAAAAACAAATGTGTTGATAGTGAAAAAACGATTTATGAAGCACCATACAGTGTTGATAGGTATTTAAAAATAAATGTATTGAGGTTGAAAAAACGATTTATGAAGCACCATACAGTGTTGAAAGGTATTTAGCAGTGGGAGGGGCACCCCGCCCTCTACCATACGGAGTTGGAGAGGGAACAGAGACAGTTGTCATCCCAATTCGCCTGATGAGAACCTTTGGAAAGTTCGAAACGCGTCGCGAGAGTGTGCCTGGATGACACGGGACCGTAAAAATGAGTACAGCTGCCATCATTTGAAAGGTGGGTGATGTAGCAGAGCCTTGGAAAATTTTCTCTTCATGCCCAAATAGGCGTCGAGTTGGTCAAAATGGCCTCCATCATTGGTGTGAGTGATGTTGAAGAGCCGCATAATTTTTTCTCCGTCCCCTGTGACGTCGAGTGTCTCCTTATGTCCAAATAGACGGGAGTTATATATGTCCAAATAGACGGGAGTTATATGCCCCTCACCACATCTGCCTAAAACCTAACCTTCGTTTTTTTTATAAAATTAAACCCTTGTTAATATAGCCCTCTTGATTTGAACCCTGGCAATTTTAGCCCTCTATTTTATTTTTTAATAATGATATATATCTGGTCTCGTCCAGTAGCCGTCTTTAGTGGTCAGCGGTTGGGTGGAGAGTGCATAACCATTTCCGATTCCTTCGGGGATCGGATCTTGGATCGATTTCCCCTAACACGCCAGGTCCTCCAACTCTGAGCTTCAGATGGTGATGGATGGGGCTTTGTTTATATATGGTTATTAAATTTTAAAATTAAAAACAAATGTGTTGATAGTGAAAAAACGATTTATGAAGCACCATACAGTGTTGATAGGTATTTAAAAATAAATGTATTGAGGTTGAAAAAACGATTTATGAAGCACCATACAGTGTTGAAAGGTATTTAGCAGTGGGAGGGGCACCCCGCCCTCTACCATACGGAGTTGGAGAGGGAACAGAGACAGTTGTCATCCCAATTCGCCTGATGAGAACCTTTGGAAAGTTCGAAACGCGTCGCGAGAGTGTGCCTGGATGACACGGGACCGTAAAAATGAGTACAGCTGCCATCATTTGAAAGGTGGGTGATGTAGCAGAGCCTTGGAAAATTTTCTCTTCATGCCCAAATAGGCGTCGAGTTGGTCAAAATGGCCTCCATCATTGGTGTGAGTGATGTTGAAGAGCCGCATAATTTTTTCTCCGTCCCCTGTGACGTCGAGTGTCTCCTTATGTCCAAATAGACGGGAGTTATATATGTCCAAATAGACGGGAGTTATATGCCCCTCACCACATCTGCCTAAAACCTAACCTTCGTTTTTTTTATAAAATTAAACCCTTGTTAATATAGCCCTCTTGATTTGAACCCTGGCAATTTTAGCCCTCTATTTTATTTTTTAATAATGATATATATCTGGTCTCGTCCAGTAGCCGTCTTTAGTGGTCAGCGGTTGGGTGGAGAGTGCATAACCATTTCCGATTCCTTCGGGGATCGGATCTTGGATCGATTTCCCCTAACACGCCAGGTCCTCCAACTCTGAGCTTCAGATGGTGATGGATGGGGCTTTGTTTATATATGGTTATTAAATTTTAAAATTAAAAACAAATGTGTTGATAGTGAAAAAACGATTTATGAAGCACCATACAGTGTTGATAGGTATTTAAAAATAAATGTATTGAGGTTGAAAAAACGATTTATGAAGCACCATACAGTGTTGAAAGGTATTTAGCAGTGGGAGGGGCACCCCGCCCTCTACCATACGGAGTTGGAGAGGGAACAGAGACAGTTGTCATCCCAATTCGCCTGATGAGAACCTTTGGAAAGTTCGAAACGCGTCGCGAGAGTGTGCCTGGATGACACGGGACCGTAAAAATGAGTACAGCTGCCATCATTTGAAAGGTGGGTGATGTAGCAGAGCCTTGGAAAATTTTCTCTTCATGCCCAAATAGGCGTCGAGTTGGTCAAAATGGCCTCCATCATTGGTGTGAGTGATGTTGAAGAGCCGCATAATTTTTTCTCCGTCCCCTGTGACGTCGAGTGTCTCCTTATGTCCAAATAGACGGGAGTTATATATGTCCAAATAGACGGGAGTTATATGCCCCTCACCACATCTGCCTAAAACCTAACCTTCGTTTTTTTTATAAAATTAAACCCTTGTTAATATAGCCCTCTTGATTTGAACCCTGGCAATTTTAGCCCTCTATTTTATTTTTTAATAATGATATATATCTGGTCTCGTCCAGTAGCCGTCTTTAGTGGTCAGCGGTTGGGTGGAGAGTGCATAACCATTTCCGATTCCTTCGGGGATCGGATCTTGGATCGATTTCCCCTAACACGCCAGGTCCTCCAACTCTGAGCTTCAGATGGTGATGGATGGGGCTTTGTTTATATATGGTTATTAAATTTTAAAATTAAAAACAAATGTGTTGATAGTGAAAAAACGATTTATGAAGCACCATACAGTGTTGATAGGTATTTAAAAATAAATGTATTGAGGTTGAAAAAACGATTTATGAAGCACCATACAGTGTTGAAAGGTATTTAGCAGTGGGAGGGGCACCCCGCCCTCTACCATACGGAGTTGGAGAGGGAACAGAGACAGTTGTCATCCCAATTCGCCTGATGAGAACCTTTGGAAAGTTCGAAACGCGTCGCGAGAGTGTGCCTGGATGACACGGGACCGTAAAAATGAGTACAGCTGCCATCATTTGAAAGGTGGGTGATGTAGCAGAGCCTTGGAAAATTTTCTCTTCATGCCCAAATAGGCGTCGAGTTGGTCAAAATGGCCTCCATCATTGGTGTGAGTGATGTTGAAGAGCCGCATAATTTTTTCTCCGTCCCCTGTGACGTCGAGTGTCTCCTTATGTCCAAATAGACGGGAGTTATATATGTCCAAATAGACGGGAGTTATATGCCCCTCACCACATCTGCCTAAAACCTAACCTTCGTTTTTTTTATAAAATTAAACCCTTGTTAATATAGCCCTCTTGATTTGAACCCTGGCAATTTTAGCCCTCTATTTTATTTTTTAATAATGATATATATCTGGTCTCGTCCAGTAGCCGTCTTTAGTGGTCAGCGGTTGGGTGGAGAGTGCATAACCATTTCCGATTCCTTCGGGGATCGGATCTTGGATCGATTTCCCCTAACACGCCAGGTCCTCCAACTCTGAGCTTCAGATGGTGATGGATGGGGCTTTGTTTATATATGGTTATTAAATTTTAAAATTAAAAACAAATGTGTTGATAGTGAAAAAACGATTTATGAAGCACCATACAGTGTTGATAGGTATTTAAAAATAAATGTATTGAGGTTGAAAAAACGATTTATGAAGCACCATACAGTGTTGAAAGGTATTTAGCAGTGGGAGGGGCACCCCGCCCTCTACCATACGGAGTTGGAGAGGGAACAGAGACAGTTGTCATCCCAATTCGCCTGATGAGAACCTTTGGAAAGTTCGAAACGCGTCGCGAGAGTGTGCCTGGATGACACGGGACCGTAAAAATGAGTACAGCTGCCATCATTTGAAAGGTGGGTGATGTAGCAGAGCCTTGGAAAATTTTCTCTTCATGCCCAAATAGGCGTCGAGTTGGTCAAAATGGCCTCCATCATTGGTGTGAGTGATGTTGAAGAGCCGCATAATTTTTTCTCCGTCCCCTGTGACGTCGAGTGTCTCCTTATGTCCAAATAGACGGGAGTTATATATGTCCAAATAGACGGGAGTTATATGCCCCTCACCACATCTGCCTAAAACCTAACCTTCGTTTTTTTTATAAAATTAAACCCTTGTTAATATAGCCCTCTTGATTTGAACCCTGGCAATTTTAGCCCTCTATTTTATTTTTTAATAATGATATATATCTGGTCTCGTCCAGTAGCCGTCTTTAGTGGTCAGCGGTTGGGTGGAGAGTGCATAACCATTTCCGATTCCTTCGGGGATCGGATCTTGGATCGATTTCCCCTAACACGCCAGGTCCTCCAACTCTGAGCTTCAGATGGTGATGGATGGGGCTTTGTTTATATATGGTTATTAAATTTTAAAATTAAAAACAAATGTGTTGATAGTGAAAAAACGATTTATGAAGCACCATACAGTGTTGATAGGTATTTAAAAATAAATGTATTGAGGTTGAAAAAACGATTTATGAAGCACCATACAGTGTTGAAAGGTATTTAGCAGTGGGAGGGGCACCCCGCCCTCTACCATACGGAGTTGGAGAGGGAACAGAGACAGTTGTCATCCCAATTCGCCTGATGAGAACCTTTGGAAAGTTCGAAACGCGTCGCGAGAGTGTGCCTGGATGACACGGGACCGTAAAAATGAGTACAGCTGCCATCATTTGAAAGGTGGGTGATGTAGCAGAGCCTTGGAAAATTTTCTCTTCATGCCCAAATAGGCGTCGAGTTGGTCAAAATGGCCTCCATCATTGGTGTGAGTGATGTTGAAGAGCCGCATAATTTTTTCTCCGTCCCCTGTGACGTCGAGTGTCTCCTTATGTCCAAATAGACGGGAGTTATATATGTCCAAATAGACGGGAGTTATATGCCCCTCACCACATCTGCCTAAAACCTAACCTTCGTTTTTTTTATAAAATTAAACCCTTGTTAATATAGCCCTCTTGATTTGAACCCTGGCAATTTTAGCCCTCTATTTTATTTTTTAATAATGATATATATCTGGTCTCGTCCAGTAGCCGTCTTTAGTGGTCAGCGGTTGGGTGGAGAGTGCATAACCATTTCCGATTCCTTCGGGGATCGGATCTTGGATCGATTTCCCCTAACACGCCAGGTCCTCCAACTCTGAGCTTCAGATGGTGATGGATGGGGCTTTGTTTATATATGGTTATTAAATTTTAAAATTAAAAACAAATGTGTTGATAGTGAAAAAACGATTTATGAAGCACCATACAGTGTTGATAGGTATTTAAAAATAAATGTATTGAGGTTGAAAAAACGATTTATGAAGCACCATACAGTGTTGAAAGGTATTTAGCAGTGGGAGGGGCACCCCGCCCTCTACCATACGGAGTTGGAGAGGGAACAGAGACAGTTGTCATCCCAATTCGCCTGATGAGAACCTTTGGAAAGTTCGAAACGCGTCGCGAGAGTGTGCCTGGATGACACGGGACCGTAAAAATGAGTACAGCTGCCATCATTTGAAAGGTGGGTGATGTAGCAGAGCCTTGGAAAATTTTCTCTTCATGCCCAAATAGGCGTCGAGTTGGTCAAAATGGCCTCCATCATTGGTGTGAGTGATGTTGAAGAGCCGCATAATTTTTTCTCCGTCCCCTGTGACGTCGAGTGTCTCCTTATGTCCAAATAGACGGGAGTTATATATGTCCAAATAGACGGGAGTTATATGCCCCTCACCACATCTGCCTAAAACCTAACCTTCGTTTTTTTTATAAAATTAAACCCTTGTTAATATAGCCCTCTTGATTTGAACCCTGGCAATTTTAGCCCTCTATTTTATTTTTTAATAATGATATATATCTGGTCTCGTCCAGTAGCCGTCTTTAGTGGTCAGCGGTTGGGTGGAGAGTGCATAACCATTTCCGATTCCTTCGGGGATCGGATCTTGGATCGATTTCCCCTAACACGCCAGGTCCTCCAACTCTGAGCTTCAGATGGTGATGGATGGGGCTTTGTTTATATATGGTTATTAAATTTTAAAATTAAAAACAAATGTGTTGATAGTGAAAAAACGATTTATGAAGCACCATACAGTGTTGATAGGTATTTAAAAATAAATGTATTGAGGTTGAAAAAACGATTTATGAAGCACCATACAGTGTTGAAAGGTATTTAGCAGTGGGAGGGGCACCCCGCCCTCTACCATACGGAGTTGGAGAGGGAACAGAGACAGTTGTCATCCCAATTCGCCTGATGAGAACCTTTGGAAAGTTCGAAACGCGTCGCGAGAGTGTGCCTGGATGACACGGGACCGTAAAAATGAGTACAGCTGCCATCATTTGAAAGGTGGGTGATGTAGCAGAGCCTTGGAAAATTTTCTCTTCATGCCCAAATAGGCGTCGAGTTGGTCAAAATGGCCTCCATCATTGGTGTGAGTGATGTTGAAGAGCCGCATAATTTTTTCTCCGTCCCCTGTGACGTCGAGTGTCTCCTTATGTCCAAATAGACGGGAGTTATATATGTCCAAATAGACGGGAGTTATATGCCCCTCACCACATCTGCCTAAAACCTAACCTTCGTTTTTTTTATAAAATTAAACCCTTGTTAATATAGCCCTCTTGATTTGAACCCTGGCAATTTTAGCCCTCTATTTTATTTTTTAATAATGATATATATCTGGTCTCGTCCAGTAGCCGTCTTTAGTGGTCAGCGGTTGGGTGGAGAGTGCATAACCATTTCCGATTCCTTCGGGGATCGGATCTTGGATCGATTTCCCCTAACACGCCAGGTCCTCCAACTCTGAGCTTCAGATGGTGATGGATGGGGCTTTGTTTATATATGGTTATTAAATTTTAAAATTAAAAACAAATGTGTTGATAGTGAAAAAACGATTTATGAAGCACCATACAGTGTTGATAGGTATTTAAAAATAAATGTATTGAGGTTGAAAAAACGATTTATGAAGCACCATACAGTGTTGAAAGGTATTTAGCAGTGGGAGGGGCACCCCGCCCTCTACCATACGGAGTTGGAGAGGGAACAGAGACAGTTGTCATCCCAATTCGCCTGATGAGAACCTTTGGAAAGTTCGAAACGCGTCGCGAGAGTGTGCCTGGATGACACGGGACCGTAAAAATGAGTACAGCTGCCATCATTTGAAAGGTGGGTGATGTAGCAGAGCCTTGGAAAATTTTCTCTTCATGCCCAAATAGGCGTCGAGTTGGTCAAAATGGCCTCCATCATTGGTGTGAGTGATGTTGAAGAGCCGCATAATTTTTTCTCCGTCCCCTGTGACGTCGAGTGTCTCCTTATGTCCAAATAGACGGGAGTTATATATGTCCAAATAGACGGGAGTTATATGCCCCTCACCACATCTGCCTAAAACCTAACCTTCGTTTTTTTTATAAAATTAAACCCTTGTTAATATAGCCCTCTTGATTTGAACCCTGGCAATTTTAGCCCTCTATTTTATTTTTTAATAATGATATATATCTGGTCTCGTCCAGTAGCCGTCTTTAGTGGTCAGCGGTTGGGTGGAGAGTGCATAACCATTTCCGATTCCTTCGGGGATCGGATCTTGGATCGATTTCCCCTAACACGCCAGGTCCTCCAACTCTGAGCTTCAGATGGTGATGGATGGGGCTTTGTTTATATATGGTTATTAAATTTTAAAATTAAAAACAAATGTGTTGATAGTGAAAAAACGATTTATGAAGCACCATACAGTGTTGATAGGTATTTAAAAATAAATGTATTGAGGTTGAAAAAACGATTTATGAAGCACCATACAGTGTTGAAAGGTATTTAGCAGTGGGAGGGGCACCCCGCCCTCTACCATACGGAGTTGGAGAGGGAACAGAGACAGTTGTCATCCCAATTCGCCTGATGAGAACCTTTGGAAAGTTCGAAACGCGTCGCGAGAGTGTGCCTGGATGACACGGGACCGTAAAAATGAGTACAGCTGCCATCATTTGAAAGGTGGGTGATGTAGCAGAGCCTTGGAAAATTTTCTCTTCATGCCCAAATAGGCGTCGAGTTGGTCAAAATGGCCTCCATCATTGGTGTGAGTGATGTTGAAGAGCCGCATAATTTTTTCTCCGTCCCCTGTGACGTCGAGTGTCTCCTTATGTCCAAATAGACGGGAGTTATATATGTCCAAATAGACGGGAGTTATATGCCCCTCACCACATCTGCCTAAAACCTAACCTTCGTTTTTTTTATAAAATTAAACCCTTGTTAATATAGCCCTCTTGATTTGAACCCTGGCAATTTTAGCCCTCTATTTTATTTTTTAATAATGATATATATCTGGTCTCGTCCAGTAGCCGTCTTTAGTGGTCAGCGGTTGGGTGGAGAGTGCATAACCATTTCCGATTCCTTCGGGGATCGGATCTTGGATCGATTTCCCCTAACACGCCAGGTCCTCCAACTCTGAGCTTCAGATGGTGATGGATGGGGCTTTGTTTATATATGGTTATTAAATTTTAAAATTAAAAACAAATGTGTTGATAGTGAAAAAACGATTTATGAAGCACCATACAGTGTTGATAGGTATTTAAAAATAAATGTATTGAGGTTGAAAAAACGATTTATGAAGCACCATACAGTGTTGAAAGGTATTTAGCAGTGGGAGGGGCACCCCGCCCTCTACCATACGGAGTTGGAGAGGGAACAGAGACAGTTGTCATCCCAATTCGCCTGATGAGAACCTTTGGAAAGTTCGAAACGCGTCGCGAGAGTGTGCCTGGATGACACGGGACCGTAAAAATGAGTACAGCTGCCATCATTTGAAAGGTGGGTGATGTAGCAGAGCCTTGGAAAATTTTCTCTTCATGCCCAAATAGGCGTCGAGTTGGTCAAAATGGCCTCCATCATTGGTGTGAGTGATGTTGAAGAGCCGCATAATTTTTTCTCCGTCCCCTGTGACGTCGAGTGTCTCCTTATGTCCAAATAGACGGGAGTTATATATGTCCAAATAGACGGGAGTTATATGCCCCTCACCACATCTGCCTAAAACCTAACCTTCGTTTTTTTTATAAAATTAAACCCTTGTTAATATAGCCCTCTTGATTTGAACCCTGGCAATTTTAGCCCTCTATTTTATTTTTTAATAATGATATATATCTGGTCTCGTCCAGTAGCCGTCTTTAGTGGTCAGCGGTTGGGTGGAGAGTGCATAACCATTTCCGATTCCTTCGGGGATCGGATCTTGGATCGATTTCCCCTAACACGCCAGGTCCTCCAACTCTGAGCTTCAGATGGTGATGGATGGGGCTTTGTTTATATATGGTTATTAAATTTTAAAATTAAAAACAAATGTGTTGATAGTGAAAAAACGATTTATGAAGCACCATACAGTGTTGATAGGTATTTAAAAATAAATGTATTGAGGTTGAAAAAACGATTTATGAAGCACCATACAGTGTTGAAAGGTATTTAGCAGTGGGAGGGGCACCCCGCCCTCTACCATACGGAGTTGGAGAGGGAACAGAGACAGTTGTCATCCCAATTCGCCTGATGAGAACCTTTGGAAAGTTCGAAACGCGTCGCGAGAGTGTGCCTGGATGACACGGGACCGTAAAAATGAGTACAGCTGCCATCATTTGAAAGGTGGGTGATGTAGCAGAGCCTTGGAAAATTTTCTCTTCATGCCCAAATAGGCGTCGAGTTGGTCAAAATGGCCTCCATCATTGGTGTGAGTGATGTTGAAGAGCCGCATAATTTTTTCTCCGTCCCCTGTGACGTCGAGTGTCTCCTTATGTCCAAATAGACGGGAGTTATATATGTCCAAATAGACGGGAGTTATATGCCCCTCACCACATCTGCCTAAAACCTAACCTTCGTTTTTTTTATAAAATTAAACCCTTGTTAATATAGCCCTCTTGATTTGAACCCTGGCAATTTTAGCCCTCTATTTTATTTTTTAATAATGATATATATCTGGTCTCGTCCAGTAGCCGTCTTTAGTGGTCAGCGGTTGGGTGGAGAGTGCATAACCATTTCCGATTCCTTCGGGGATCGGATCTTGGATCGATTTCCCCTAACACGCCAGGTCCTCCAACTCTGAGCTTCAGATGGTGATGGATGGGGCTTTGTTTATATATGGTTATTAAATTTTAAAATTAAAAACAAATGTGTTGATAGTGAAAAAACGATTTATGAAGCACCATACAGTGTTGATAGGTATTTAAAAATAAATGTATTGAGGTTGAAAAAACGATTTATGAAGCACCATACAGTGTTGAAAGGTATTTAGCAGTGGGAGGGGCACCCCGCCCTCTACCATACGGAGTTGGAGAGGGAACAGAGACAGTTGTCATCCCAATTCGCCTGATGAGAACCTTTGGAAAGTTCGAAACGCGTCGCGAGAGTGTGCCTGGATGACACGGGACCGTAAAAATGAGTACAGCTGCCATCATTTGAAAGGTGGGTGATGTAGCAGAGCCTTGGAAAATTTTCTCTTCATGCCCAAATAGGCGTCGAGTTGGTCAAAATGGCCTCCATCATTGGTGTGAGTGATGTTGAAGAGCCGCATAATTTTTTCTCCGTCCCCTGTGACGTCGAGTGTCTCCTTATGTCCAAATAGACGGGAGTTATATATGTCCAAATAGACGGGAGTTATATGCCCCTCACCACATCTGCCTAAAACCTAACCTTCGTTTTTTTTATAAAATTAAACCCTTGTTAATATAGCCCTCTTGATTTGAACCCTGGCAATTTTAGCCCTCTATTTTATTTTTTAATAATGATATATATCTGGTCTCGTCCAGTAGCCGTCTTTAGTGGTCAGCGGTTGGGTGGAGAGTGCATAACCATTTCCGATTCCTTCGGGGATCGGATCTTGGATCGATTTCCCCTAACACGCCAGGTCCTCCAACTCTGAGCTTCAGATGGTGATGGATGGGGCTTTGTTTATATATGGTTATTAAATTTTAAAATTAAAAACAAATGTGTTGATAGTGAAAAAACGATTTATGAAGCACCATACAGTGTTGATAGGTATTTAAAAATAAATGTATTGAGGTTGAAAAAACGATTTATGAAGCACCATACAGTGTTGAAAGGTATTTAGCAGTGGGAGGGGCACCCCGCCCTCTACCATACGGAGTTGGAGAGGGAACAGAGACAGTTGTCATCCCAATTCGCCTGATGAGAACCTTTGGAAAGTTCGAAACGCGTCGCGAGAGTGTGCCTGGATGACACGGGACCGTAAAAATGAGTACAGCTGCCATCATTTGAAAGGTGGGTGATGTAGCAGAGCCTTGGAAAATTTTCTCTTCATGCCCAAATAGGCGTCGAGTTGGTCAAAATGGCCTCCATCATTGGTGTGAGTGATGTTGAAGAGCCGCATAATTTTTTCTCCGTCCCCTGTGACGTCGAGTGTCTCCTTATGTCCAAATAGACGGGAGTTATATATGTCCAAATAGACGGGAGTTATATGCCCCTCACCACATCTGCCTAAAACCTAACCTTCGTTTTTTTTATAAAATTAAACCCTTGTTAATATAGCCCTCTTGATTTGAACCCTGGCAATTTTAGCCCTCTATTTTATTTTTTAATAATGATATATATCTGGTCTCGTCCAGTAGCCGTCTTTAGTGGTCAGCGGTTGGGTGGAGAGTGCATAACCATTTCCGATTCCTTCGGGGATCGGATCTTGGATCGATTTCCCCTAACACGCCAGGTCCTCCAACTCTGAGCTTCAGATGGTGATGGATGGGGCTTTGTTTATATATGGTTATTAAATTTTAAAATTAAAAACAAATGTGTTGATAGTGAAAAAACGATTTATGAAGCACCATACAGTGTTGATAGGTATTTAAAAATAAATGTATTGAGGTTGAAAAAACGATTTATGAAGCACCATACAGTGTTGAAAGGTATTTAGCAGTGGGAGGGGCACCCCGCCCTCTACCATACGGAGTTGGAGAGGGAACAGAGACAGTTGTCATCCCAATTCGCCTGATGAGAACCTTTGGAAAGTTCGAAACGCGTCGCGAGAGTGTGCCTGGATGACACGGGACCGTAAAAATGAGTACAGCTGCCATCATTTGAAAGGTGGGTGATGTAGCAGAGCCTTGGAAAATTTTCTCTTCATGCCCAAATAGGCGTCGAGTTGGTCAAAATGGCCTCCATCATTGGTGTGAGTGATGTTGAAGAGCCGCATAATTTTTTCTCCGTCCCCTGTGACGTCGAGTGTCTCCTTATGTCCAAATAGACGGGAGTTATATATGTCCAAATAGACGGGAGTTATATGCCCCTCACCACATCTGCCTAAAACCTAACCTTCGTTTTTTTTATAAAATTAAACCCTTGTTAATATAGCCCTCTTGATTTGAACCCTGGCAATTTTAGCCCTCTATTTTATTTTTTAATAATGATATATATCTGGTCTCGTCCAGTAGCCGTCTTTAGTGGTCAGCGGTTGGGTGGAGAGTGCATAACCATTTCCGATTCCTTCGGGGATCGGATCTTGGATCGATTTCCCCTAACACGCCAGGTCCTCCAACTCTGAGCTTCAGATGGTGATGGATGGGGCTTTGTTTATATATGGTTATTAAATTTTAAAATTAAAAACAAATGTGTTGATAGTGAAAAAACGATTTATGAAGCACCATACAGTGTTGATAGGTATTTAAAAATAAATGTATTGAGGTTGAAAAAACGATTTATGAAGCACCATACAGTGTTGAAAGGTATTTAGCAGTGGGAGGGGCACCCCGCCCTCTACCATACGGAGTTGGAGAGGGAACAGAGACAGTTGTCATCCCAATTCGCCTGATGAGAACCTTTGGAAAGTTCGAAACGCGTCGCGAGAGTGTGCCTGGATGACACGGGACCGTAAAAATGAGTACAGCTGCCATCATTTGAAAGGTGGGTGATGTAGCAGAGCCTTGGAAAATTTTCTCTTCATGCCCAAATAGGCGTCGAGTTGGTCAAAATGGCCTCCATCATTGGTGTGAGTGATGTTGAAGAGCCGCATAATTTTTTCTCCGTCCCCTGTGACGTCGAGTGTCTCCTTATGTCCAAATAGACGGGAGTTATATATGTCCAAATAGACGGGAGTTATATGCCCCTCACCACATCTGCCTAAAACCTAACCTTCGTTTTTTTTATAAAATTAAACCCTTGTTAATATAGCCCTCTTGATTTGAACCCTGGCAATTTTAGCCCTCTATTTTATTTTTTAATAATGATATATATCTGGTCTCGTCCAGTAGCCGTCTTTAGTGGTCAGCGGTTGGGTGGAGAGTGCATAACCATTTCCGATTCCTTCGGGGATCGGATCTTGGATCGATTTCCCCTAACACGCCAGGTCCTCCAACTCTGAGCTTCAGATGGTGATGGATGGGGCTTTGTTTATATATGGTTATTAAATTTTAAAATTAAAAACAAATGTGTTGATAGTGAAAAAACGATTTATGAAGCACCATACAGTGTTGATAGGTATTTAAAAATAAATGTATTGAGGTTGAAAAAACGATTTATGAAGCACCATACAGTGTTGAAAGGTATTTAGCAGTGGGAGGGGCACCCCGCCCTCTACCATACGGAGTTGGAGAGGGAACAGAGACAGTTGTCATCCCAATTCGCCTGATGAGAACCTTTGGAAAGTTCGAAACGCGTCGCGAGAGTGTGCCTGGATGACACGGGACCGTAAAAATGAGTACAGCTGCCATCATTTGAAAGGTGGGTGATGTAGCAGAGCCTTGGAAAATTTTCTCTTCATGCCCAAATAGGCGTCGAGTTGGTCAAAATGGCCTCCATCATTGGTGTGAGTGATGTTGAAGAGCCGCATAATTTTTTCTCCGTCCCCTGTGACGTCGAGTGTCTCCTTATGTCCAAATAGACGGGAGTTATATATGTCCAAATAGACGGGAGTTATATGCCCCTTACCACATCTGCCTAAAACCTAACCTTCGTTTTTTTTATAAAATTAAACCCTTGTTAATATAGCCCTCTTGATTTGAACCCTGGCAATTTTAGCCCTCTATTTTATTTTTTAATAATGATATATATCTGGTCTCGTCCAGTAGCCGTCTTTAGTGGTCAGCGGTTGGGTGGAGAGTGCATAACCATTTCCGATTCCTTCGGGGATCGGATCTTGGATCGATTTCCCCTAACACGCCAGGTCCTCCAACTCTGAGCTTCAGATGGTGATGGATGGGGCTTTGTTTATATATGGTTATTAAATTTTAAAATTAAAAACAAATGTGTTGATAGTGAAAAAACGATTTATGAAGCACCATACAGTGTTGATAGGTATTTAAAAATAAATGTATTGAGGTTGAAAAAACGATTTATGAAGCACCATACAGTGTTGAAAGGTATTTAGCAGTGGGAGGGGCACCCCGCCCTCTACCATACGGAGTTGGAGAGGGAACAGAGACAGTTGTCATCCCAATTCGCCTGATGAGAACCTTTGGAAAGTTCGAAACGCGTCGCGAGAGTGTGCCTGGATGACACGGGACCGTAAAAATGAGTACAGCTGCCATCATTTGAAAGGTGGGTGATGTAGCAGAGCCTTGGAAAATTTTCTCTTCATGCCCAAATAGGCGTCGAGTTGGTCAAAATGGCCTCCATCATTGGTGTGAGTGATGTTGAAGAGCCGCATAATTTTTTCTCCGTCCCCTGTGACGTCGAGTGTCTCCTTATGTCCAAATAGACGGGAGTTATATATGTCCAAATAGACGGGAGTTATATGCCCCTCACCACATCTGCCTAAAACCTAACCTTCGTTTTTTTTATAAAATTAAACCCTTGTTAATATAGCCCTCTTGATTTGAACCCTGGCAATTTTAGCCCTCTATTTTATTTTTTAATAATGATATATATCTGGTCTCGTCCAGTAGCCGTCTTTAGTGGTCAGCGGTTGGGTGGAGAGTGCATAACCATTTCCGATTCCTTCGGGGATCGGATCTTGGATCGATTTCCCCTAACACGCCAGGTCCTCCAACTCTGAGCTTCAGATGGTGATGGATGGGGCTTTGTTTATATATGGTTATTAAATTTTAAAATTAAAAACAAATGTGTTGATAGTGAAAAAACGATTTATGAAGCACCATACAGTGTTGATAGGTATTTAAAAATAAATGTATTGAGGTTGAAAAAACGATTTATGAAGCACCATACAGTGTTGAAAGGTATTTAGCAGTGGGAGGGGCACCCCGCCCTCTACCATACGGAGTTGGAGAGGGAACAGAGACAGTTGTCATCCCAATTCGCCTGATGAGAACCTTTGGAAAGTTCGAAACGCGTCGCGAGAGTGTGCCTGGATGACACGGGACCGTAAAAATGAGTACAGCTGCCATCATTTGAAAGGTGGGTGATGTAGCAGAGCCTTGGAAAATTTTCTCTTCATGCCCAAATAGGCGTCGAGTTGGTCAAAATGGCCTCCATCATTGGTGTGAGTGATGTTGAAGAGCCGCATAATTTTTTCTCCGTCCCCTGTGACGTCGAGTGTCTCCTTATGTCCAAATAGACGGGAGTTATATATGTCCAAATAGACGGGAGTTATATGCCCCTCACCACATCTGCCTAAAACCTAACCTTCGTTTTTTTTATAAAATTAAACCCTTGTTAATATAGCCCTCTTGATTTGAACCCTGGCAATTTTAGCCCTCTATTTTATTTTTTAATAATGATATATATCTGGTCTCGTCCAGTAGCCGTCTTTAGTGGTCAGCGGTTGGGTGGAGAGTGCATAACCATTTCCGATTCCTTCGGGGATCGGATCTTGGATCGATTTCCCCTAACACGCCAGGTCCTCCAACTCTGAGCTTCAGATGGTGATGGATGGGGCTTTGTTTATATATGGTTATTAAATTTTAAAATTAAAAACAAATGTGTTGATAGTGAAAAAACGATTTATGAAGCACCATACAGTGTTGATAGGTATTTAAAAATAAATGTATTGAGGTTGAAAAAACGATTTATGAAGCACCATACAGTGTTGAAAGGTATTTAGCAGTGGGAGGGGCACCCCGCCCTCTACCATACGGAGTTGGAGAGGGAACAGAGACAGTTGTCATCCCAATTCGCCTGATGAGAACCTTTGGAAAGTTCGAAACGCGTCGCGAGAGTGTGCCTGGATGACACGGGACCGTAAAAATGAGTACAGCTGCCATCATTTGAAAGGTGGGTGATGTAGCAGAGCCTTGGAAAATTTTCTCTTCATGCCCAAATAGGCGTCGAGTTGGTCAAAATGGCCTCCATCATTGGTGTGAGTGATGTTGAAGAGCCGCATAATTTTTTCTCCGTCCCCTGTGACGTCGAGTGTCTCCTTATGTCCAAATAGACGGGAGTTATATATGTCCAAATAGACGGGAGTTATATGCCCCTCACCACATCTGCCTAAAACCTAACCTTCGTTTTTTTTATAAAATTAAACCCTTGTTAATATAGCCCTCTTGATTTGAACCCTGGCAATTTTAGCCCTCTATTTTATTTTTTAATAATGATATATATCTGGTCTCGTCCAGTAGCCGTCTTTAGTGGTCAGCGGTTGGGTGGAGAGTGCATAACCATTTCCGATTCCTTCGGGGATCGGATCTTGGATCGATTTCCCCTAACACGCCAGGTCCTCCAACTCTGAGCTTCAGATGGTGATGGATGGGGCTTTGTTTATATATGGTTATTAAATTTTAAAATTAAAAACAAATGTGTTGATAGTGAAAAAACGATTTATGAAGCACCATACAGTGTTGATAGGTATTTAAAAATAAATGTATTGAGGTTGAAAAAACGATTTATGAAGCACCATACAGTGTTGAAAGGTATTTAGCAGTGGGAGGGGCACCCCGCCCTCTACCATACGGAGTTGGAGAGGGAACAGAGACAGTTGTCATCCCAATTCGCCTGATGAGAACCTTTGGAAAGTTCGAAACGCGTCGCGAGAGTGTGCCTGGATGACACGGGACCGTAAAAATGAGTACAGCTGCCATCATTTGAAAGGTGGGTGATGTAGCAGAGCCTTGGAAAATTTTCTCTTCATGCCCAAATAGGCGTCGAGTTGGTCAAAATGGCCTCCATCATTGGTGTGAGTGATGTTGAAGAGCCGCATAATTTTTTCTCCGTCCCCTGTGACGTCGAGTGTCTCCTTATGTCCAAATAGACGGGAGTTATATATGTCCAAATAGACGGGAGTTATATGCCCCTCACCACATCTGCCTAAAACCTAACCTTCGTTTTTTTTATAAAATTAAACCCTTGTTAATATAGCCCTCTTGATTTGAACCCTGGCAATTTTAGCCCTCTATTTTATTTTTTAATAATGATATATATCTGGTCTCGTCCAGTAGCCGTCTTTAGTGGTCAGCGGTTGGGTGGAGAGTGCATAACCATTTCCGATTCCTTCGGGGATCGGATCTTGGATCGATTTCCCCTAACACGCCAGGTCCTCCAACTCTGAGCTTCAGATGGTGATGGATGGGGCTTTGTTTATATATGGTTATTAAATTTTAAAATTAAAAACAAATGTGTTGATAGTGAAAAAACGATTTATGAAGCACCATACAGTGTTGATAGGTATTTAAAAATAAATGTATTGAGGTTGAAAAAACGATTTATGAAGCACCATACAGTGTTGAAAGGTATTTAGCAGTGGGAGGGGCACCCCGCCCTCTACCATACGGAGTTGGAGAGGGAACAGAGACAGTTGTCATCCCAATTCGCCTGATGAGAACCTTTGGAAAGTTCGAAACGCGTCGCGAGAGTGTGCCTGGATGACACGGGACCGTAAAAATGAGTACAGCTGCCATCATTTGAAAGGTGGGTGATGTAGCAGAGCCTTGGAAAATTTTCTCTTCATGCCCAAATAGGCGTCGAGTTGGTCAAAATGGCCTCCATCATTGGTGTGAGTGATGTTGAAGAGCCGCATAATTTTTTCTCCGTCCCCTGTGACGTCGAGTGTCTCCTTATGTCCAAATAGACGGGAGTTATATATGTCCAAATAGACGGGAGTTATATGCCCCTCACCACATCTGCCTAAAACCTAACCTTCGTTTTTTTTATAAAATTAAACCCTTGTTAATATAGCCCTCTTGATTTGAACCCTGGCAATTTTAGCCCTCTATTTTATTTTTTAATAATGATATATATCTGGTCTCGTCCAGTAGCCGTCTTTAGTGGTCAGCGGTTGGGTGGAGAGTGCATAACCATTTCCGATTCCTTCGGGGATCGGATCTTGGATCGATTTCCCCTAACACGCCAGGTCCTCCAACTCTGAGCTTCAGATGGTGATGGATGGGGCTTTGTTTATATATGGTTATTAAATTTTAAAATTAAAAACAAATGTGTTGATAGTGAAAAAACGATTTATGAAGCACCATACAGTGTTGATAGGTATTTAAAAATAAATGTATTGAGGTTGAAAAAACGATTTATGAAGCACCATACAGTGTTGAAAGGTATTTAGCAGTGGGAGGGGCACCCCGCCCTCTACCATACGGAGTTGGAGAGGGAACAGAGACAGTTGTCATCCCAATTCGCCTGATGAGAACCTTTGGAAAGTTCGAAACGCGTCGCGAGAGTGTGCCTGGATGACACGGGACCGTAAAAATGAGTACAGCTGCCATCATTTGAAAGGTGGGTGATGTAGCAGAGCCTTGGAAAATTTTCTCTTCATGCCCAAATAGGCGTCGAGTTGGTCAAAATGGCCTCCATCATTGGTGTGAGTGATGTTGAAGAGCCGCATAATTTTTTCTCCGTCCCCTGTGACGTCGAGTGTCTCCTTATGTCCAAATAGACGGGAGTTATATATGTCCAAATAGACGGGAGTTATATGCCCCTCACCACATCTGCCTAAAACCTAACCTTCGTTTTTTTTATAAAATTAAACCCTTGTTAATATAGCCCTCTTGATTTGAACCCTGGCAATTTTAGCCCTCTATTTTATTTTTTAATAATGATATATATCTGGTCTCGTCCAGTAGCCGTCTTTAGTGGTCAGCGGTTGGGTGGAGAGTGCATAACCATTTCCGATTCCTTCGGGGATCGGATCTTGGATCGATTTCCCCTAACACGCCAGGTCCTCCAACTCTGAGCTTCAGATGGTGATGGATGGGGCTTTGTTTATATATGGTTATTAAATTTTAAAATTAAAAACAAATGTGTTGATAGTGAAAAAACGATTTATGAAGCACCATACAGTGTTGATAGGTATTTAAAAATAAATGTATTGAGGTTGAAAAAACGATTTATGAAGCACCATACAGTGTTGAAAGGTATTTAGCAGTGGGAGGGGCACCCCGCCCTCTACCATACGGAGTTGGAGAGGGAACAGAGACAGTTGTCATCCCAATTCGCCTGATGAGAACCTTTGGAAAGTTCGAAACGCGTCGCGAGAGTGTGCCTGGATGACACGGGACCGTAAAAATGAGTACAGCTGCCATCATTTGAAAGGTGGGTGATGTAGCAGAGCCTTGGAAAATTTTCTCTTCATGCCCAAATAGGCGTCGAGTTGGTCAAAATGGCCTCCATCATTGGTGTGAGTGATGTTGAAGAGCCGCATAATTTTTTCTCCGTCCCCTGTGACGTCGAGTGTCTCCTTATGTCCAAATAGACGGGAGTTATATATGTCCAAATAGACGGGAGTTATATGCCCCTCACCACATCTGCCTAAAACCTAACCTTCGTTTTTTTTATAAAATTAAACCCTTGTTAATATAGCCCTCTTGATTTGAACCCTGGCAATTTTAGCCCTCTATTTTATTTTTTAATAATGATATATATCTGGTCTCGTCCAGTAGCCGTCTTTAGTGGTCAGCGGTTGGGTGGAGAGTGCATAACCATTTCCGATTCCTTCGGGGATCGGATCTTGGATCGATTTCCCCTAACACGCCAGGTCCTCCAACTCTGAGCTTCAGATGGTGATGGATGGGGCTTTGTTTATATATGGTTATTAAATTTTAAAATTAAAAACAAATGTGTTGATAGTGAAAAAACGATTTATGAAGCACCATACAGTGTTGATAGGTATTTAAAAATAAATGTATTGAGGTTGAAAAAACGATTTATGAAGCACCATACAGTGTTGAAAGGTATTTAGCAGTGGGAGGGGCACCCCGCCCTCTACCATACGGAGTTGGAGAGGGAACAGAGACAGTTGTCATCCCAATTCGCCTGATGAGAACCTTTGGAAAGTTCGAAACGCGTCGCGAGAGTGTGCCTGGATGACACGGGACCGTAAAAATGAGTACAGCTGCCATCATTTGAAAGGTGGGTGATGTAGCAGAGCCTTGGAAAATTTTCTCTTCATGCCCAAATAGGCGTCGAGTTGGTCAAAATGGCCTCCATCATTGGTGTGAGTGATGTTGAAGAGCCGCATAATTTTTTCTCCGTCCCCTGTGACGTCGAGTGTCTCCTTATGTCCAAATAGACGGGAGTTATATATGTCCAAATAGACGGGAGTTATATGCCCCTCACCACATCTGCCTAAAACCTAACCTTCGTTTTTTTTATAAAATTAAACCCTTGTTAATATAGCCCTCTTGATTTGAACCCTGGCAATTTTAGCCCTCTATTTTATTTTTTAATAATGATATATATCTGGTCTCGTCCAGTAGCCGTCTTTAGTGGTCAGCGGTTGGGTGGAGAGTGCATAACCATTTCCGATTCCTTCGGGGATCGGATCTTGGATCGATTTCCCCTAACACGCCAGGTCCTCCAACTCTGAGCTTCAGATGGTGATGGATGGGGCTTTGTTTATATATGGTTATTAAATTTTAAAATTAAAAACAAATGTGTTGATAGTGAAAAAACGATTTATGAAGCACCATACAGTGTTGATAGGTATTTAAAAATAAATGTATTGAGGTTGAAAAAACGATTTATGAAGCACCATACAGTGTTGAAAGGTATTTAGCAGTGGGAGGGGCACCCCGCCCTCTACCATACGGAGTTGGAGAGGGAACAGAGACAGTTGTCATCCCAATTCGCCTGATGAGAACCTTTGGAAAGTTCGAAACGCGTCGCGAGAGTGTGCCTGGATGACACGGGACCGTAAAAATGAGTACAGCTGCCATCATTTGAAAGGTGGGTGATGTAGCAGAGCCTTGGAAAATTTTCTCTTCATGCCCAAATAGGCGTCGAGTTGGTCAAAATGGCCTCCATCATTGGTGTGAGTGATGTTGAAGAGCCGCATAATTTTTTCTCCGTCCCCTGTGACGTCGAGTGTCTCCTTATGTCCAAATAGACGGGAGTTATATATGTCCAAATAGACGGGAGTTATATGCCCCTCACCACATCTGCCTAAAACCTAACCTTCGTTTTTTTTATAAAATTAAACCCTTGTTAATATAGCCCTCTTGATTTGAACCCTGGCAATTTTAGCCCTCTATTTTATTTTTTAATAATGATATATATCTGGTCTCGTCCAGTAGCCGTCTTTAGTGGTCAGCGGTTGGGTGGAGAGTGCATAACCATTTCCGATTCCTTCGGGGATCGGATCTTGGATCGATTTCCCCTAACACGCCAGGTCCTCCAACTCTGAGCTTCAGATGGTGATGGATGGGGCTTTGTTTATATATGGTTATTAAATTTTAAAATTAAAAACAAATGTGTTGATAGTGAAAAAACGATTTATGAAGCACCATACAGTGTTGATAGGTATTTAAAAATAAATGTATTGAGGTTGAAAAAACGATTTATGAAGCACCATACAGTGTTGAAAGGTATTTAGCAGTGGGAGGGGCACCCCGCCCTCTACCATACGGAGTTGGAGAGGGAACAGAGACAGTTGTCATCCCAATTCGCCTGATGAGAACCTTTGGAAAGTTCGAAACGCGTCGCGAGAGTGTGCCTGGATGACACGGGACCGTAAAAATGAGTACAGCTGCCATCATTTGAAAGGTGGGTGATGTAGCAGAGCCTTGGAAAATTTTCTCTTCATGCCCAAATAGGCGTCGAGTTGGTCAAAATGGCCTCCATCATTGGTGTGAGTGATGTTGAAGAGCCGCATAATTTTTTCTCCGTCCCCTGTGACGTCGAGTGTCTCCTTATGTCCAAATAGACGGGAGTTATATATGTCCAAATAGACGGGAGTTATATGCCCCTCACCACATCTGCCTAAAACCTAACCTTCGTTTTTTTTATAAAATTAAACCCTTGTTAATATAGCCCTCTTGATTTGAACCCTGGCAATTTTAGCCCTCTATTTTATTTTTTAATAATGATATATATCTGGTCTCGTCCAGTAGCCGTCTTTAGTGGTCAGCGGTTGGGTGGAGAGTGCATAACCATTTCCGATTCCTTCGGGGATCGGATCTTGGATCGATTTCCCCTAACACGCCAGGTCCTCCAACTCTGAGCTTCAGATGGTGATGGATGGGGCTTTGTTTATATATGGTTATTAAATTTTAAAATTAAAAACAAATGTGTTGATAGTGAAAAAACGATTTATGAAGCACCATACAGTGTTGATAGGTATTTAAAAATAAATGTATTGAGGTTGAAAAAACGATTTATGAAGCACCATACAGTGTTGAAAGGTATTTAGCAGTGGGAGGGGCACCCCGCCCTCTACCATACGGAGTTGGAGAGGGAACAGAGACAGTTGTCATCCCAATTCGCCTGATGAGAACCTTTGGAAAGTTCGAAACGCGTCGCGAGAGTGTGCCTGGATGACACGGGACCGTAAAAATGAGTACAGCTGCCATCATTTGAAAGGTGGGTGATGTAGCAGAGCCTTGGAAAATTTTCTCTTCATGCCCAAATAGGCGTCGAGTTGGTCAAAATGGCCTCCATCATTGGTGTGAGTGATGTTGAAGAGCCGCATAATTTTTTCTCCGTCCCCTGTGACGTCGAGTGTCTCCTTATGTCCAAATAGACGGGAGTTATATATGTCCAAATAGACGGGAGTTATATGCCCCTCACCACATCTGCCTAAAACCTAACCTTCGTTTTTTTTATAAAATTAAACCCTTGTTAATATAGCCCTCTTGATTTGAACCCTGGCAATTTTAGCCCTCTATTTTATTTTTTAATAATGATATATATCTGGTCTCGTCCAGTAGCCGTCTTTAGTGGTCAGCGGTTGGGTGGAGAGTGCATAACCATTTCCGATTCCTTCGGGGATCGGATCTTGGATCGATTTCCCCTAACACGCCAGGTCCTCCAACTCTGAGCTTCAGATGGTGATGGATGGGGCTTTGTTTATATATGGTTATTAAATTTTAAAATTAAAAACAAATGTGTTGATAGTGAAAAAACGATTTATGAAGCACCATACAGTGTTGATAGGTATTTAAAAATAAATGTATTGAGGTTGAAAAAACGATTTATGAAGCACCATACAGTGTTGAAAGGTATTTAGCAGTGGGAGGGGCACCCCGCCCTCTACCATACGGAGTTGGAGAGGGAACAGAGACAGTTGTCATCCCAATTCGCCTGATGAGAACCTTTGGAAAGTTCGAAACGCGTCGCGAGAGTGTGCCTGGATGACACGGGACCGTAAAAATGAGTACAGCTGCCATCATTTGAAAGGTGGGTGATGTAGCAGAGCCTTGGAAAATTTTCTCTTCATGCCCAAATAGGCGTCGAGTTGGTCAAAATGGCCTCCATCATTGGTGTGAGTGATGTTGAAGAGCCGCATAATTTTTTCTCCGTCCCCTGTGACGTCGAGTGTCTCCTTATGTCCAAATAGACGGGAGTTATATATGTCCAAATAGACGGGAGTTATATGCCCCTCACCACATCTGCCTAAAACCTAACCTTCGTTTTTTTTATAAAATTAAACCCTTGTTAATATAGCCCTCTTGATTTGAACCCTGGCAATTTTAGCCCTCTATTTTATTTTTTAATAATGATATATATCTGGTCTCGTCCAGTAGCCGTCTTTAGTGGTCAGCGGTTGGGTGGAGAGTGCATAACCATTTCCGATTCCTTCGGGGATCGGATCTTGGATCGATTTCCCCTAACACGCCAGGTCCTCCAACTCTGAGCTTCAGATGGTGATGGATGGGGCTTTGTTTATATATGGTTATTAAATTTTAAAATTAAAAACAAATGTGTTGATAGTGAAAAAACGATTTATGAAGCACCATACAGTGTTGATAGGTATTTAAAAATAAATGTATTGAGGTTGAAAAAACGATTTATGAAGCACCATACAGTGTTGAAAGGTATTTAGCAGTGGGAGGGGCACCCCGCCCTCTACCATACGGAGTTGGAGAGGGAACAGAGACAGTTGTCATCCCAATTCGCCTGATGAGAACCTTTGGAAAGTTCGAAACGCGTCGCGAGAGTGTGCCTGGATGACACGGGACCGTAAAAATGAGTACAGCTGCCATCATTTGAAAGGTGGGTGATGTAGCAGAGCCTTGGAAAATTTTCTCTTCATGCCCAAATAGGCGTCGAGTTGGTCAAAATGGCCTCCATCATTGGTGTGAGTGATGTTGAAGAGCCGCATAATTTTTTCTCCGTCCCCTGTGACGTCGAGTGTCTCCTTATGTCCAAATAGACGGGAGTTATATATGTCCAAATAGACGGGAGTTATATGCCCCTCACCACATCTGCCTAAAACCTAACCTTCGTTTTTTTTATAAAATTAAACCCTTGTTAATATAGCCCTCTTGATTTGAACCCTGGCAATTTTAGCCCTCTATTTTATTTTTTAATAATGATATATATCTGGTCTCGTCCAGTAGCCGTCTTTAGTGGTCAGCGGTTGGGTGGAGAGTGCATAACCATTTCCGATTCCTTCGGGGATCGGATCTTGGATCGATTTCCCCTAACACGCCAGGTCCTCCAACTCTGAGCTTCAGATGGTGATGGATGGGGCTTTGTTTATATATGGTTATTAAATTTTAAAATTAAAAACAAATGTGTTGATAGTGAAAAAACGATTTATGAAGCACCATACAGTGTTGATAGGTATTTAAAAATAAATGTATTGAGGTTGAAAAAACGATTTATGAAGCACCATACAGTGTTGAAAGGTATTTAGCAGTGGGAGGGGCACCCCGCCCTCTACCATACGGAGTTGGAGAGGGAACAGAGACAGTTGTCATCCCAATTCGCCTGATGAGAACCTTTGGAAAGTTCGAAACGCGTCGCGAGAGTGTGCCTGGATGACACGGGACCGTAAAAATGAGTACAGCTGCCATCATTTGAAAGGTGGGTGATGTAGCAGAGCCTTGGAAAATTTTCTCTTCATGCCCAAATAGGCGTCGAGTTGGTCAAAATGGCCTCCATCATTGGTGTGAGTGATGTTGAAGAGCCGCATAATTTTTTCTCCGTCCCCTGTGACGTCGAGTGTCTCCTTATGTCCAAATAGACGGGAGTTATATATGTCCAAATAGACGGGAGTTATATGCCCCTCACCACATCTGCCTAAAACCTAACCTTCGTTTTTTTTATAAAATTAAACCCTTGTTAATATAGCCCTCTTGATTTGAACCCTGGCAATTTTAGCCCTCTATTTTATTTTTTAATAATGATATATATCTGGTCTCGTCCAGTAGCCGTCTTTAGTGGTCAGCGGTTGGGTGGAGAGTGCATAACCATTTCCGATTCCTTCGGGGATCGGATCTTGGATCGATTTCCCCTAACACGCCAGGTCCTCCAACTCTGAGCTTCAGATGGTGATGGATGGGGCTTTGTTTATATATGGTTATTAAATTTTAAAATTAAAAACAAATGTGTTGATAGTGAAAAAACGATTTATGAAGCACCATACAGTGTTGATAGGTATTTAAAAATAAATGTATTGAGGTTGAAAAAACGATTTATGAAGCACCATACAGTGTTGAAAGGTATTTAGCAGTGGGAGGGGCACCCCGCCCTCTACCATACGGAGTTGGAGAGGGAACAGAGACAGTTGTCATCCCAATTCGCCTGATGAGAACCTTTGGAAAGTTCGAAACGCGTCGCGAGAGTGTGCCTGGATGACACGGGACCGTAAAAATGAGTACAGCTGCCATCATTTGAAAGGTGGGTGATGTAGCAGAGCCTTGGAAAATTTTCTCTTCATGCCCAAATAGGCGTCGAGTTGGTCAAAATGGCCTCCATCATTGGTGTGAGTGATGTTGAAGAGCCGCATAATTTTTTCTCCGTCCCCTGTGACGTCGAGTGTCTCCTTATGTCCAAATAGACGGGAGTTATATATGTCCAAATAGACGGGAGTTATATGCCCCTCACCACATCTGCCTAAAACCTAACCTTCGTTTTTTTTATAAAATTAAACCCTTGTTAATATAGCCCTCTTGATTTGAACCCTGGCAATTTTAGCCCTCTATTTTATTTTTTAATAATGATATATATCTGGTCTCGTCCAGTAGCCGTCTTTAGTGGTCAGCGGTTGGGTGGAGAGTGCATAACCATTTCCGATTCCTTCGGGGATCGGATCTTGGATCGATTTCCCCTAACACGCCAGGTCCTCCAACTCTGAGCTTCAGATGGTGATGGATGGGGCTTTGTTTATATATGGTTATTAAATTTTAAAATTAAAAACAAATGTGTTGATAGTGAAAAAACGATTTATGAAGCACCATACAGTGTTGATAGGTATTTAAAAATAAATGTATTGAGGTTGAAAAAACGATTTATGAAGCACCATACAGTGTTGAAAGGTATTTAGCAGTGGGAGGGGCACCCCGCCCTCTACCATACGGAGTTGGAGAGGGAACAGAGACAGTTGTCATCCCAATTCGCCTGATGAGAACCTTTGGAAAGTTCGAAACGCGTCGCGAGAGTGTGCCTGGATGACACGGGACCGTAAAAATGAGTACAGCTGCCATCATTTGAAAGGTGGGTGATGTAGCAGAGCCTTGGAAAATTTTCTCTTCATGCCCAAATAGGCGTCGAGTTGGTCAAAATGGCCTCCATCATTGGTGTGAGTGATGTTGAAGAGCCGCATAATTTTTTCTCCGTCCCCTGTGACGTCGAGTGTCTCCTTATGTCCAAATAGACGGGAGTTATATATGTCCAAATAGACGGGAGTTATATGCCCCTCACCACATCTGCCTAAAACCTAACCTTCGTTTTTTTATAAAATTAAACCCTTGTTAATATAGCCCTCTTGATTTGAACCCTGGCAATTTTAGCCCTCTATTTTATTTTTTAATAATGATATATATCTGGTCTCGTCCAGTAGCCGTCTTTAGTGGTCAGCGGTTGGGTGGAGAGTGCATAACCATTTCCGATTCCTTCGGGGATCGGATCTTGGATCGATTTCCCCTAACACGCCAGGTCCTCCAACTCTGAGCTTCAGATGGTGATGGATGGGGCTTTGTTTATATATGGTTATTAAATTTTAAAATTAAAAACAAATGTGTTGATAGTGAAAAAACGATTTATGAAGCACCATACAGTGTTGATAGGTATTTAAAAATAAATGTATTGAGGTTGAAAAAACGATTTATGAAGCACCATACAGTGTTGAAAGGTATTTAGCAGTGGGAGGGGCACCCCGCCCTCTACCATACGGAGTTGGAGAGGGAACAGAGACAGTTGTCATCCCAATTCGCCTGATGAGAACCTTTGGAAAGTTCGAAACGCGTCGCGAGAGTGTGCCTGGATGACACGGGACCGTAAAAATGAGTACAGCTGCCATCATTTGAAAGGTGGGTGATGTAGCAGAGCCTTGGAAAATTTTCTCTTCATGCCCAAATAGGCGTCGAGTTGGTCAAAATGGCCTCCATCATTGGTGTGAGTGATGTTGAAGAGCCGCATAATTTTTTCTCCGTCCCCTGTGACGTCGAGTGTCTCCTTATGTCCAAATAGACGGGAGTTATATATGTCCAAATAGACGGGAGTTATATGCCCCTCACCACATCTGCCTAAAACCTAACCTTCGTTTTTTTTATAAAATTAAACCCTTGTTAATATAGCCCTCTTGATTTGAACCCTGGCAATTTTAGCCCTCTATTTTATTTTTTAATAATGATATATATCTGGTCTCGTCCAGTAGCCGTCTTTAGTGGTCAGCGGTTGGGTGGAGAGTGCATAACCATTTCCGATTCCTTCGGGGATCGGATCTTGGATCGATTTCCCCTAACACGCCAGGTCCTCCAACTCTGAGCTTCAGATGGTGATGGATGGGGCTTTGTTTATATATGGTTATTAAATTTTAAAATTAAAAACAAATGTGTTGATAGTGAAAAAACGATTTATGAAGCACCATACAGTGTTGATAGGTATTTAAAAATAAATGTATTGAGGTTGAAAAAACGATTTATGAAGCACCATACAGTGTTGAAAGGTATTTAGCAGTGGGAGGGGCACCCCGCCCTCTACCATACGGAGTTGGAGAGGGAACAGAGACAGTTGTCATCCCAATTCGCCTGATGAGAACCTTTGGAAAGTTCGAAACGCGTCGCGAGAGTGTGCCTGGATGACACGGGACCGTAAAAATGAGTACAGCTGCCATCATTTGAAAGGTGGGTGATGTAGCAGAGCCTTGGAAAATTTTCTCTTCATGCCCAAATAGGCGTCGAGTTGGTCAAAATGGCCTCCATCATTGGTGTGAGTGATGTTGAAGAGCCGCATAATTTTTTCTCCGTCCCCTGTGACGTCGAGTGTCTCCTTATGTCCAAATAGACGGGAGTTATATATGTCCAAATAGACGGGAGTTATATGCCCCTCACCACATCTGCCTAAAACCTAACCTTCGTTTTTTTTATAAAATTAAACCCTTGTTAATATAGCCCTCTTGATTTGAACCCTGGCAATTTTAGCCCTCTATTTTATTTTTTAATAATGATATATATCTGGTCTCGTCCAGTAGCCGTCTTTAGTGGTCAGCGGTTGGGTGGAGAGTGCATAACCATTTCCGATTCCTTCGGGGATCGGATCTTGGATCGATTTCCCCTAACACGCCAGGTCCTCCAACTCTGAGCTTCAGATGGTGATGGATGGGGCTTTGTTTATATATGGTTATTAAATTTTAAAATTAAAAACAAATGTGTTGATAGTGAAAAAACGATTTATGAAGCACCATACAGTGTTGATAGGTATTTAAAAATAAATGTATTGAGGTTGAAAAAACGATTTATGAAGCACCATACAGTGTTGAAAGGTATTTAGCAGTGGGAGGGGCACCCCCGCCCTCTACCATACGGAGTTGGAGAGGGAACAGAGACAGTTGTCATCCCAATTCGCCTGATGAGAACCTTTGGAAAGTTCGAAACGCGTCGCGAGAGTGTGCCTGGATGACACGGGACCGTAAAAATGAGTACAGCTGCCATCATTTGAAAGGTGGGTGATGTAGCAGAGCCTTGGAAAATTTTCTCTTCATGCCCAAATAGGCGTCGAGTTGGTCAAAATGGCCTCCATCATTGGTGTGAGTGATGTTGAAGAGCCGCATAATTTTTTCTCCGTCCCCTGTGACGTCGAGTGTCTCCTTATGTCCAAATAGACGGGAGTTATATATGTCCAAATAGACGGGAGTTATATGCCCCTCACCACATCTGCCTAAAACCTAACCTTCGTTTTTTTTATAAAATTAAACCCTTGTTAATATAGCCCTCTTGATTTGAACCCTGGCAATTTTAGCCCTCTATTTTATTTTTTAATAATGATATATATCTGGTCTCGTCCAGTAGCCGTCTTTAGTGGTCAGCGGTTGGGTGGAGAGTGCATAACCATTTCCGATTCCTTCGGGGATCGGATCTTGGATCGATTTCCCCTAACACGCCAGGTCCTCCAACTCTGAGCTTCAGATGGTGATGGATGGGGCTTTGTTTATATATGGTTATTAAATTTTAAAATTAAAAACAAATGTGTTGATAGTGAAAAAACGATTTATGAAGCACCATACAGTGTTGATAGGTATTTAAAAATAAATGTATTGAGGTTGAAAAAACGATTTATGAAGCACCATACAGTGTTGAAAGGTATTTAGCAGTGGGAGGGGCACCCCGCCCTCTACCATACGGAGTTGGAGAGGGAACAGAGACAGTTGTCATCCCAATTCGCCTGATGAGAACCTTTGGAAAGTTCGAAACGCGTCGCGAGAGTGTGCCTGGATGACACGGGACCGTAAAAATGAGTACAGCTGCCATCATTTGAAAGGTGGGTGATGTAGCAGAGCCTTGGAAAATTTTCTCTTCATGCCCAAATAGGCGTCGAGTTGGTCAAAATGGCCTCCATCATTGGTGTGAGTGATGTTGAAGAGCCGCATAATTTTTTCTCCGTCCCCTGTGACGTCGAGTGTCTCCTTATGTCCAAATAGACGGGAGTTATATATGTCCAAATAGACGGGAGTTATATGCCCCTCACCACATCTGCCTAAAACCTAACCTTCGTTTTTTTTTATAAAATTAAACCCTTGTTAATATAGCCCTCTTGATTTGAACCCTGGCAATTTTAGCCCTCTATTTTATTTTTTAATAATGATATATATCTGGTCTCGTCCAGTAGCCGTCTTTAGTGGTCAGCGGTTGGGTGGAGAGTGCATAACCATTTCCGATTCCTTCGGGGATCGGATCTTGGATCGATTTCCCCTAACACGCCAGGTCCTCCAACTCTGAGCTTCAGATGGTGATGGATGGGGCTTTGTTATATATGGTTATTAAATTTTAAAATTAAAAACAAATGTGTTGATAGTGAAAAAACGATTTATGAAGCACCATACAGTGTTGATAGGTATTTAAAAATAAATGTATTGAGGTTGAAAAAACGATTTATGAAGCACCATACAGTGTTGAAAGGTATTTAGCAGTGGGAGGGGCACCCCGCCCTCTACCATACGGAGTTGGAGAGGGAACAGAGACAGTTGTCATCCCAATTCGCCTGATGAGAACCTTTGGAAAGTTCGAAACGCGTCGCGAGAGTGTGCCTGGATGACACGGGACCGTAAAAATGAGTACAGCTGCCATCATTTGAAAGGTGGGTGATGTAGCAGAGCCTTGGAAAATTTTCTCTTCATGCCCAAATAGGCGTCGAGTTGGTCAAAATGGCCTCCATCATTGGTGTGAGTGATGTTGAAGAGCCGCATAATTTTTTCTCCGTCCCCTGTGACGTCGAGTGTCTCCTTATGTCCAAATAGACGGGAGTTATATATGTCCAAATAGACGGGAGTTATATGCCCCTCACCACATCTGCCTAAAACCTAACCTTCGTTTTTTTTATAAAATTAAACCCTTGTTAATATAGCCCTCTTGATTTGAACCCTGGCAATTTTAGCCCTCTATTTATTTTTTAATAATGATATATATCTGGTCTCGTCCAGTAGCCGTCTTTAGTGGTCAGCGGTTGGGTGGAGAGTGCATAACCATTTCCGATTCCTTCGGGGATCGGATCTTGGATCGATTTCCCCTAACACGCCAGGTCCTCCAACTCTGAGCTTCAGATGGTGATGGATGGGGCTTTGTTTATATATGGTTATTAAATTTTAAAATTAAAAACAAATGTGTTGATAGTGAAAAAACGATTTATGAAGCACCATACAGTGTTGATAGGTATTTAAAAATAAATGTATTGAGGTTGAAAAAACGATTTATGAAGCACCATACAGTGTTGAAAGGTATTTAGCAGTGGGAGGGGCACCCCGCCCTCTACCATACGGAGTTGGAGAGGGAACAGAGACAGTTGTCATCCCAATTCGCCTGATGAGAACCTTTGGAAAGTTCGAAACGCGTCGCGAGAGTGTGCCTGGATGACACGGGACCGTAAAAATGAGTACAGCTGCCATCATTTGAAAGGTGGGTGATGTAGCAGAGCCTTGGAAAATTTTCTCTTCATGCCCAAATAGGCGTCGAGTTGGTCAAAATGGCCTCCATCATTGGTGTGAGTGATGTTGAAGAGCCGCATAATTTTTTCTCCGTCCCTGTGACGTCGAGTGTCTCCTTATGTCCAAATAGACGGGAGTTATATATGTCCAAATAGACGGGAGTTATATGCCCCTCACCACATCTGCCTAAAACCTAACCTTCGTTTTTTTTTATAAAATTAAACCCTTGTTAATATAGCCCTCTTGATTTGAACCCTGGCAATTTTAGCCCTCTATTTTATTTTTTAATAATGATATATATCTGGTCTCGTCCAGTAGCCGTCTTTAGTGGTCAGCGGTTGGGTGGAGAGTGCATAACCATTTCCGATTCCTTCGGGGATCGGATCTTGGATCGATTTCCCCTAACACGCCAGGTCCTCCAACTCTGAGCTTCAGATGGTGATGGATGGGGCTTTGTTTATATATGGTTATTAAATTTTAAAATTAAAAACAAATGTGTTGATAGTGAAAAAACGATTTATGAAGCACCATACAGTGTTGATAGGTATTTAAAAATAAATGTATTGAGGTTGAAAAAACGATTTATGAAGCACCATACAGTGTTGAAAGGTATTTAGCAGTGGGAGGGGCACCCCGCCCTCTACCATACGGAGTTGGAGAGGGAACAGAGACAGTTGTCATCCCAATTCGCCTGATGAGAACCTTTGGAAAG